>NC_057803.1:451298735-451302553 GCF_018294505.1 Triticum aestivum
GGGGGGAAGAGGAGAGAGAGGAGGAAGGGGGGCCGGCCCCCTCTCCTTGTCCTATTCGGACCAAGGGGGGAGGGGCGCGCGGCCCATCTCTGGCCACCTCTCCTCTCTTCCACTAAGGCCCACTAAGGCCCATATACCTCGCGGGGGGTTCCGGTAACCTCCCGGTAATCCGGTAAAATCCCGATTTCACCCGGAACACTTCTGATATCCAAACATAGGCTTCCAATATATCAATCTTTATGTCTCGACCATTTCGAGACTCCTCGTCATGTCCGTGATCACATCCGGGACTCCGAACAACCTTCGGTACATCAAAACGCATAAACTCATAATATAACTATCATCGAAACCTTAAGCGTGCGGACCCTACGGGTTCGAGAACAATGTAGACATGACCGAGACACATCTCCGGTCAATAACCAATAGCGGGACCTGGATGCCCATATTGGTTCCTACATATTCTACGAAGATCTTTTATCGGTCAGACCGCATAACAACATATGTTGTTCCCTTTGTCATCGGTATGTTACTTGCCCGCGATTCGATCGTCGGTATCCTATACCTAGTTCAATCTCGTTACCGGCAAGTCTCTTTACTCGTTCTATAATACATCATCCCGCAACTAACTCATTAGTTGCAATGCTTACAAGGCTTAAGTGATGTGCATTACCGAGAGGGCCCAGAGATACCTCTCTGACAATCGGAGTGACAAATCCTAATCTCGAAATACGCCAACCCAACATGTACCTTTGGAGACACCTATAGAGCTCCTTTATAATCACCCAGTTACGTTGTGACGTTTGGTAGCACACAAAGTGTTCCTCTGGCAAATGGGAGTTGCATAATCTCATAGTCATAGGAACATGTATAAGTCATGAAGAAAGCAATAGCAACATACTAAACGATTGGGTGCTAAGCTAATGGAATGGGTCATGTCAATCAGATCATTCAACTAATGATGTGACCCCGTTAATCAATTAACAACTCTTTGTCCATGGTTAGGAAACATAACCATCTTTGATTAACGAGCTAGTCAAGTAGAGGCATACTAGTGACACTCTGTTTGTCTATGTATTCACACATGTATTATGTTTCCGGTTAATACAATTCTAGCATGAATAATAAACTTTTATCATGATATAAGGAAATAAATAATAACTTTATTATTGCCTCTAGGGCATATTTCCTTCACTTTGGGCAGAGTACATTGTACTCTCACGAAGAGAAGTGGTGCACGCACACACTAGTTCTCTCACACCCACTCGCGGGTACATGTAGGAGCGCATTTTTTTGAAGCTGGTACAACAAAATCACTCCACTATATATAAAAGCAGGAGCCTTAGCACTTGCTTTACTAGGGTTCCTCTCGTTCACTCTCTCATGCTCTCCAGATCTAAGCAACACATAGGTGGCCACACTCTCTCTCAGCTCACGGCTGGTCACAAATCCGGCCGGACAACCTCGACCGGGGCAGGGGCGTAGGTGCATCGTTCACGCTGTCGTCAGCGGCGAGGGAGGAGACCAACGGCTGCCCGCGCGTCCCGATCGGCGGCCGTGCCGTTCTCTCTGAGAGAGCGCCGGCTCGGGAGGGCTTCCGACCCCTTCTTCCTCCCTATGGTATTGTGGCCAAGATGCGGCCTCCCGACGCCGTCTTTGCGACATGCCGACGACCCTCAGGTATATATTCCTTCGAAACCTGCCTTGCTCTACTACCCCAACTCCCTTCGTGTGGATCCTTTTCTACTTCCGTCCGCTGTTCCAAAGCCACCTAGACTTCTACTATTATTAGAAGTAAATCTATTTCATACAGTCGACTCAAAGCGTTGGTTCAAACAGGGAAGAAAGTGGGAACGATGTAGCATGAATCTAGGACTTTGTTCTAAGAGGAAACGGGGGAAAGTAGTAATATATGTCACTGTTTAAATAACCGTATTTCTTATTTGCACAAACAGGGATGTCTGTCTCCATATCGTTTCGGGATGTCTGTCTCTGTATCGTTTCTATTCGCGCAATCAAAAGCACACACCTCAGTTTTAGTACAACTGCGCAAAATGAGATGGCTATCCCTCACTGCCGTCGTCTAACCTCCTGTCTTCAAGGTATCCCTACATTGGTCGTAACTAAGGTAGAATGACCAACGCAATCTAAAAGAAGCTGATTCGTACGTTTTACTTCCTAATTGCAGTGCAGGGACGAGCGAAAACAACTGCATCCTAGTCCGGAATGCACTTTCTACCGGTCCATTCATGGACCAAGGACTAGCTGGCACGGCTGCACGGCGGTTTTTTGGACAGGTGCATGGACAAGAGGCATTGTGGTCTGCTTATTTCTGCAAATATCGGTGCTTAAATTTAGTGGAATGCACAAGCATTTCAGCTGGTCAGTACACTGCATGGTTCAGTTCAGCATTCCAGTTGAGACCACAATTATAATTGGTTATTCTGGAATGAGAGAACCTAACCCTGAATGGTGGCAACAAGAAAAAACTAGAGTGAACTCCAGGAAATTTAAGCCTGCTGGGAGGCCCTTTGCTCAGAGAGAAGCCTTGCTTGTTTTTTCCTGATTTGTAAACCTTCTCACAACTTTGTCTTTTGCTGTGAACTAGTATATGTTTGTTATGTTCTATGAATCATTGAGATGTATAAAATTGCTTAACTTATGCTTTTCAAGTTTTTTATGAAGACGAGTTTAATGTGAGTGTTCCACATGAGCACTGGACTAGCGTGTGAACATTTGGAATTTATTACATTGTGGCCTCAATTAACTGCAGGAACCACTGTAACAAGATACATAGTTGCTTATATGTCAGACAACAGATTGTTGATTGTTAGCTGGTCGATAGCCTAATGTTGAAGCGAGCTGAGCCAATGTGCCATGTTTTGCACAACTGCTTACAAGTGGGGTAGCACCAACATTGTTTACAAGTACTTATGTATACGTCAGCACACGGTTCTCGAATGAGTGCTCTATTTCATCAAAACACACATTGCTCGTATGATAAACCGTGACAACTTATGTCTTACCATGCCATATTCATGAAAAAACTAGTGAGGACGCATCTGTTTCAGCAACAATTACGATGGTTCTCACATGATTCACGGGCACACAAAAGTAGCAGCCGTTCCCATAGACGGATCCAAATAGAGTACTAGCCCCAGAGGGGTCGATAACAGGCAAGGTTCGGATAATTAGATACAATCCAAACTACTATCAAACACTAGCTGGGGCAACTATTTCATGCCTCGATCTAATTTGGGCTGGACACAAGACGGACCTTGCCATGAACATCATCGAGGACTTCCCGCAGCAGCTCAATCCTGTGAACCTTCATGAAGACAACCTTGTGGCCTTGCCACTGATAAACTTGTTTGTGGAGGCATGCCACGTCATCTTCCTGCGTAAGCTTGACAAGAATAGTATTCCTCACAAACGAAGGAGTAGCTTTGAACTTCTTGTGCTTCAGTACACCCTGGACAACACGCCTGACAACAGTGATGCTGGAATACAACTCTTCATTGGTATAACCGCAAATGGCTTCCAGGATCCAACAGCCTTAGAACTCTGTGTTTCCCAGTGCGTATATTCAGGTCGTCCGCCTCATAGTGAGTGACATGTACAACCACACAATCCTTGTCTGCATCAGGGCTCTAATTGAAATAGAAACAAATTCTGAATTACTTTTCAGTATAAGAAACACAAGTTATTTAAACCACTACGTATACCATGGCATCGAAGCTAATAAAATTTTGCATTATTAATCACCACATACTTCCTTTTCTAAAAAAAATCACCACATACTTAGATGAAAAACCACAATC
>NC_057803.1:451302824-451310215 GCF_018294505.1 Triticum aestivum
GCCACGGGGGCTGTAACCTCAAACGGGGTATTGACCATCTCAATATCTGGGGTCGCTCGGTGGTTGCCTCCATCTTCTTGGAGCTCTCTGTCTCGTGGGGATCAGCCTCCCGCGTCTGCTCCAATATCGGCAGATCTTTGCTTGGTTCTCATTGGTCCATCATGAAACTAACGAATACTAGGAGACCACTGAAAGGAAAACACAATCGCAATGACAATGAAACAAAAAAGAGAGTGAGGATCGGTTACTACTTTGCAAAAGTTCTTTTTTTTTCCTCTGAACGAAAATATACCAACATTACAGATCCGCTTATCTTCCCTTTGTTCGGAGAGAAGAACAGTGGGAGATGCAAATGTTGCCTTTCTTGAAGACGGTGAGGGAGAAGGGGATTCAGCGAAGAGTGAAATGATGGTTGCTTCGTCCGTCAAACTTAGACTGCGGGGAGGTGGGGTTTTGTGATACGACGGCTCATTACTACCGCGCTACGACCGGGGCGACTCTCCGCCTGCATACTGCCTTCTAATTTTGTGGATGGCATTTGGGCCCGCGCGCTGCATGGCCCGCATGTCGGTGAACAAAAGTATAGAGGCATTCAGTAGAGGGAGACGTTTCAATGACCTAGGAGGAGCCAGAAGCGGTAGAGTGTCTCCACTATACTAGTAGTAATTGTTTTTCTGGGTAGCTGTAGAGTGTCTACACTGTACTAGTAGTAATTGTTTCTCGGGTCCCAAGACAAAACAGCCCATCCACACTAGTAAATAGTAAAATCAATTCAAAAGCCCATATATTTACTGAATGAGATGCGCTACCCACACCCAGCACACCGCCTCCCCCCCCCCCCAAAAACCTGGGTGCTCTTCTTCCTCCTCGCTCCCACCCACCTCATGTCAGCTTGCTCCACTCGTACCCCCAAATTCCTCACCTCACTCCTACAGAAAACCCTAGCTCCCCTTCTTCCTCACTCCTACAAAAAACCCCAGCTCCCCTTCTTCTTCGCTCACACTACAACTAGGCTCGTCATTCGTTACTCTGCTCAAATCCGTGAGCGCGACGCGACGCCCTCGAGGAAAATGGAGTCGGCTGACCCTAGCGCCAAGAAGATAAGGCTCCCACCAGCGGCGACGCCTGTTATAGATCCCGCACCTGGCAGCGCGGGGAGAAGCGGCGACCCCGCCCCACCGGATCCTAGGAACCCGTAGAATCTCGGGTGGACCGCATCAGCGATCTCCCGGATGCCATCCTTGGGGAGACCATCTCACTTCTCCCCACCAAGGATTGCTGCCGCACCCAAGTCCTCTCAATTCGGTGTCGCCCTCTATGGCGCGCCGTTCCCCTTAATCTCGACTGTCGTCAGCTATCTCTCTTCAATGATTTCGAAATCCCCAGAGCCATCATCTCCTCCCACTAGGGCTCCATTCAAAGCCTCTGCAACCCGTCATGCTACCTGAGCAAGCATACCATGCCCTGCACGGTGGACGCCTGGCTGGAATCCCCTGAATTCACAGAACTACAGCTGCTTGAGTTCTACTATTCCCCTGGAAATCACATACCACATACCGAACACCGTGAACTTGTGCCCTCAGCACCAATGTCCATCTCGAGGTTTTCGTCCTCTCTCCACACCGCCACCTTTGCGCAGTTCTACCTACCAGACAATCCGGTACTAAACCTTCTACTCCCATTTCTCAAGAAACTTTCACTTGTGCGGGTTCGTATATCGGAGGCCTCATTGCACAACATCATCCACTCCAGTTGCCCTGCGCTGGAGTGTTCGGTGCTTGTTTTCACAGTTAGAATCGGTTGTCTCCAAATAAAGTCACCTAACCTTGTAAGACTTGGAATTTCTTTTGATGGAAGGCAGCTCATCATCCAAGATGCCCCTTCACTTCAAAGGTTGATCCTTGATTCTAGTTATTCACCGTTGCAAATAACCGTCCTCTCCACGCCTAAACTGGAGACCTTGGGTGTAATACATGATCTCTGTGCTCATTTCAATATGGTGTTTGGCTCCACAGTTCTTCAGGTACTTTATACTATCATCTACACTTGTAACCATAAGCTACATTTTAAATTTCTGCGCATAATTTATATATAATCTTGGAGTACACATTTTGTACTAATATTATGTTCTATGCTCAATGAAGAGTTTCTCCATGGATGGCCTATCAATGGTGCTGGATTTTGTCAAGATCTTATATATCCAAATGAATAGTTTTAATCTGAACAAGATTATTGGCTTGCTGCAATGCTTTCCATGTCTGGAGAAGTTGTATATAAAGGTGATAATTTCACGCACATTGGAAGCCCGCATATAGTGTACTAGAATTAACCGTTCAGCTGTCGCTCTTTCGACACTCTTCTTTTAGACCTTAACTATTTTCAATCTTCATGTCTATTTAGGCAACAGGACAGGGTAAGAAAGGTATAACCAATCGGTGGATTCGTAAGCATCGGTATTTTCTCACTTCTCATGAGATTCGATTGAAGACATTAATGCTAGAACGATATGTAGCCAACCGTGCAAACACAAGATTTGTCACATTCTTCCTGCTGAATGCGAGGTTACTATTGTCCATCAGGCTTAAGTTTATCAGCAGCATGGTTTTGACGGATGGGTATGTCGAAGAGCAAAAAAAAGGAGTTTCAGGTGGGCAAAAGAGCTTCTGAACGTGCCAGGCTTCTATTTACAACATATTGTGGTCATAATCCAGTAAATTTTATGACCCGGGATGTTCATTCTATGGACCTGACCAATCCATTTGACCGTGACTGCCAAAAACAGTGCTGGAGTTAGATGTTGTTGCCCTTTTCAATCTGGTTTTTTTGTAAACCTGATGGACAATTAACCCTTGTGCTTTTGTACAGTTTGTAAGCTGGAGTTAGATGTTCCTGCCCTTTTCAACTCGGCTGTGACTGTCATATTTACTTTGAAACAAGGCAAATGGCTTGCCATTCGTTTAATTTAGAGTGAAATGTTGTAACAAATCCAAACCAAGGGAAATAACATCACTCTCCTGGCTGCTTGAGCCCACTGTGCATTACAGAAGCCAAGTGATTAGCCCCCACCAGCACCCACAAACTTATTTCGAACTAGCACATCAAATGGGCTGTAAATTTTCATAGGAAAGGCTGCATGACCGTGATAGATTTGGATTCTGACATTTGGGACCCGCGAGGAAATAGCCTATCCAAGGTGGTGTCGACTTACTAGCCAGTCAACAAACGATTCTGCCTACCAGCCGTTGGATTGACATCCAACATCTGTCGTGTATCTTCTATCTCTTGTCTTCTTCTTCCTCCAATCGCCCAAACCAAACCACCCCGTCGGCTCCGCCTGCTCCCGCCTCCCATGGCTGGCTGCGCCTCCGCCGCCCTACCGTATGTACCCTCCAACGTTGGCCAGTCCCTCCCTCTATTCCCCCACATGTCCTGTTATTCTCCGGCGACGCCAGCCCCAACACGCACCCCTGCCCGAACCAGTCAACCCTCGTACTCCCCTCCGCCTGCGACTGGATCGACGCATCTTCAACGGCTCCTGTTCATTCCGTCCAAGGCCTCGCCGTCGTCCTTCGCCTTGCGGCCTTGGTCCGCTCGCCGTGTGCGGTGCGTCGCCCTCTTGCGTTGTCAACGTCGTCAACAACCGAGAGGAACAAGGAGATGACTGTATGTGGAGAGGATGACAGTAGGGACCCACCAGCGTCATGGCAGTACGCAAGCAAGTGCCTCTATAGTACAAGCCCAAAAATATGGTTCCTCCTAATGGTTGGACATCTGGGGCTCACGCCATTGTCAACGTAGTCAATAAATGAGAGAATTACACTACGAGCGACTGACACCAGGGACCCAACAAGTCGCGTAATTTTTTTAGGAACAAGCAGTTGTTATTTATACTAGTTTTAGCGACGGATCAGGGTAACAACGGGGCTGTGCGGGGGCTGTGGCCCGTCTAGCCAGGGTTTTATTTATGTTTACCACATCATGAGCCCAGTTGTGTTTTTTTCTTGCTGAAAATGGATAGCCTGTCAGGACCCCGACTCAATGCCACATCGATCTAGCATGTAACACTTCATATCACTTTGCGACCTCATGCACGGTATTCCCACGGGTGTCGCCTTACCTTTGCCCGGGACCGTTTGCGCCTTTTGGCACACGTATATGACAGTGTCGCTAGCATCCATATGATAAGGAGCCCGGGCTGACATGGCTAGTCGTAAACCCAAAGTGGCACAAACTTACAGGGACAGGCATCCATGACCCAGCATCGAACGTGTCGGTCATCAGCGAGTGAATCCAGGCTGTAGCACTGGGCTAGCAGGACTCCGGTGGACCGGGCTGTAGCAGGCTAACAGGACTCCGGTATTCATCGCGTGACATTTCCCCGAAGGGACAGACACAGGAACGAAGAAGGACACATGCCGGCCAGCCTAAGTGTTCCGGAGCAGTAGCAAGCTACCATGGCTCGGTGGAAACACTAGGAGACATTTCCCGGTAAGAGAGGCTACTAAGGATAAACAACTAGATAGCCAGATCCCACACATACCAAGCATTTCAATAACATACACACAATATGCTCGATATGTGCAAATACAACATGGCATCACAACATGACTCTACGACTCAAGTAATTTATTCAATAGGCTCCGAGGAGCGAGATATTACAAACATGGGTCTTATGACCCAACAATCAGAGCATACAAGTCAAAGCACATGCGGAAGCTTAACATGTCTGAGTACAGACATCTATAAATGAAAAAGGCTGAGAAGCCTGACTATCTACCAATCCTGCCGAGGCACAAGATCGTAGCTGAGGTAACAAGCTAAACGTTGAAGTCCACGTGGAACTACTAGTGAGACCGAAGTCTCTCTGCAAAAACATAAAATAGGCAAACGTGAGTACAAATGTACCCAGCAAGACTTACATCAGAACTATCTACATATGCATCATTATCAACAAAGGGGATGGTGGGGTTTAACTGCAGCAAGCCAGCTTTGACTCGGTGGCTATCCTGAACTACGACTGCAAATAACTCTTTTGAGGTGGCGCACACGAGTCCACATATTCACCATATCAATACACCACTATGGATCCGCTCCCGTCTCCCTACGAGAACGCCATCCATAGCACTCACGCTTATCTTGCGTATTTTAGAGTATCCACTTTCACTTGTCTATGAACTGATATAAGCAACCCAGAAGTCCTTTTCCGCGGACACGGCTATTCGAATAGATTAGGTTAACCCTGCAGGGGTGTACTTCTTCACACACGCTCTCACCACTTACCGCCGTTTACACGACATGTACTCGGCAACCTTCAAGCGGAAGCCCAACGTGGGTGTCGGCCACGGCCTGCCTAAACACTCAAGTCTCTAGTCCAGGTTTATCGCCTATTCGGGTTCCATCCATGAGGAGATCCGGTCGGAGTTTCGCTCACAGCCCCAAACGATGTGAACAGGGTTCCGTGACACCAAACGGGCACCCGGTTTACCCGGCCACGTGCCTACCGCATCACAGCCCACCCCTACGGTCAGCGCTGCGCACGGCCTCCAGCATACTACAAACACCAGAAACTACTTGCAACTCCTGGACAGAGGACAAGGGTGATTAAGAAGCCGAGAGGGTCCATTGGTTTCGGGCCCAATGCGTGGTAGTAGCTGAATCATGGATCACAAACACAGAACTCAGTTCCTGAGGACGGCTGCAATGAGACAACCCACCATGTACTCCTACATGGCCTCTCACCGCTACCTTTACCAAATCGTGTTCACACACTTAGCTCACACACAGTAGGACATGTTCACACACCTCTGATTCATCCCCGATGAATCAGACCCGACTCAACTCTAAGCAGTAGCAGGCATGACAAACAAGCATGAATGAGTAGGCACAACAGGGCTCAAACAACTCCTACTCATGCTAGTGGGTTTCATCTATTTACTGTGGAATGACAGGTCATGCAGAGGATAAAGGGGTTCAGCTACCGCAGCAAGTAACAGATGAATCGATGTTGTCCTAATGCAGTAAAAGAGAGCAGGAGCGAGAGAGTGGGATTTTATCGGAATGAACAAGGGGGTTTTGCTTGCCTGGCACTTCTGAAGATAATATAGCTCTTCATCGGTGTCATCGATCACATCGTCGGTATCACGTCTATCGAAAGGGGGCAATCACCGGCAACTGAGGAAAAACACAATCAATGCAATGCACAATATGATGCATGAATGTGACATGGCAATATGCTGTGTTTTGTGCTAATGCAACTAAAACCAGATTAAATGAAGTTGGTTTGAATCCAAGATCCAAATTCAAACTCCATATGTGGATATTTAAATGCCATTTAATTGATTTGTGCTATACAGCAGCTATAAGTGGTTCTAACATGCATGAAAATGGTACAGATGGATTCCTTGAATTTTTCTGATAATTTTTCATATATAATTTATTTAATTTGGAGTTACGGTTGAATTTCTATGAATTTTAGAAGTTTTAGGCATTTTCTGGAATTTCCTGAATAATATTAAATCCAGAAATGATTATGGCGTCAGCACCACGTCACAGTGACGTCAGCAGGGTCAACTGGGCTGGCTCGGGTCAAACCTGACGTGTGGGGGCCACACGTCAGTGACACAGGACCTAATCCCGGTCAAACCCAGCGCTGACTGGGGTTTGACCAGGGGTGGGGCCCACAGTCAGTGGCCTAGGGGGTTGGTTAGTGCGTCATTAGTGGCTAATGACAGCGCCACGTCACTGGCCACCGGAGTTCGGCCGGCGGCGACCCGAAACGCGGCGGAAGTTCACCGGGGTTGAGCTACGGGCGGCGGCTGGACGCGCGAAGGCCACCAGAAGGTAGCCCGTACACGGCCGCACCTAGCTGGCTGCACGAGGGGCCGCGGGGTGGCCGGAGACGACGGCAGCGAGCACTTCCACGGTGGCCGGAGTTCGGGCGCGAACGGTGGCGAAGCTACGGCGCACTAGAGGAGTAAACGAGGAGGGCTACGTGCTCCTGGGGGTTCACCGAGCACGGTGACGTGCTCAGGCGGGGGCTGCGGTGGCCCTGGCCACGGCGGCGCCATGGCCGGCGGCGATGGGGTTTCGGTCTTGGTGGATAACCTAGCTACGGCGCGCGAACGACGAAACAGAGAGGGGGAAACGGACGGAGAGCTCACGTAGACCCTGTAGAGGTGGACGGCGAGCTTGAGGGAGGCCGGACGGGGACGAATTTGACGGCGGCGATCCGCGGTGGCCGAGGAGGGGAACGGCGAAGCTGGCCCCATCCAGGGCTTCCGGCGCCTTCCGTCTTGGTGAGGAGGAAGAGGGAGGACCGGCGGAGCTTTGGGAGGCGTCGGGGAGGCGAGGCGGTGGTTGTGGCCGCGGCGAACGGCGTCGGTGGCGACGGG
>NC_057803.1:451310262-451317801 GCF_018294505.1 Triticum aestivum
AGAGACTAAGAGGAACATTTTCTTGGACTTCTTTGAGGAGATTTTAATGTTGATCATTTTTAGAAGGTTTCTGAGGCTTTGAAAATTCCTCAATTCAAATTTCATTTGAATTAAAACATGATGCTCACATGAGATCTAGCCTAGTGCATAACAGGACCAGGGATGTGACAACTCACCCCCACTAAACAAAAATCTCGTCCCGAGATTCAAGCGTAGGGTAAGGTGAAGGGGGAACGCAACTAGTACAATCTTCACGATCCAGGTTGCACTTCATAGGAACGTTGATTCGATCACCATCATTGTCTTGAAGTCTTGCTCTGAGAAATCCTGTCAACATGACATGGAGGGAAGAAGGAGACTCTAGAAGGGTCGATCTTCTCGAAGATCGAACAACTCACGGAATGAGATATAGGACCATCTCTCGGGTTGAGACACGAGATACACATCAAGAGGGGTGGAAAGAAACGGATGACGAAGGTTCACTAGGTGGACAACAATTCCACACTTAAGAAGGTGGTAAACGATTGTCCACGTAGCGAGGAGTTGAGTGGCCATGATACCACGACGAAACATCCTGGAGGAGGGTGATTCGTAGATTATTTCCTTAAGTGGAAAAAAGAATTACCTTTGATTCAGAGATCATTGAAAACCTTTATACCAGCCTAAGGCAATTCTCAAACGATCGTTTGGAGGGGGTCAGTAGAATGGCATACTCGGACTTGGATGATGTGGATTACCTTGTTGAAGACAACGCAATGGATGAATTTGCTTATCACCGGAAATGGAAGAGACCCATGGTAGAATGGCACATTGGCGGTGCAAACTGGGAACAAAATGCAAATGATGGGAATGATTCTAGTAACTGGGGAGAGGCTCAACAATAGAGAGTTATCCCACTATTGGAATGGTTATAGCATAACCGAGGAAACTGAGAGCGCTATACAGTTAATGCCGATGATCAAACCTAGCACTTGCGCGTGCTCTCAAGAACTTGAGCAATTCCATAATCATCAAGGTTTTACCAACATCCGTGTCAAGGGTCCGGTAACACAACTTACTACCATGATGAATGGTGATGGAGGATGCAGATGCAAAGGAAGATAACACCTTCTCAGATTTCACCCTTGGCGGGGCCAAGGAAATAAAATCTGGATGATCGACCGAGAGACATTTAGCACTCCGCTTCTAATGTTCTCCTTGATGTGCTAGTGTAACCCATTCATAGATATGGTTTGATATCTAGAACATCAAGTAAAAAGGTCGGACTTCGGAACATAGAAATCCATAGGGGCAACTAGGGAGTAAAACCCTACGAAATCCTTATGGAGAGGTGGCCAACTTCTTCAATCAAGATACTGCAATAATAGGTCTTTCGGTGGGGTGTGTTGACCACGACATCCACTTTACCGGTTTCCGAGGGACCGATATTATAGTTCTTGGGAAATGTTCCAAACCATCATATCTGCCTGAGATTCAGATCTGGTTGGTGTCAGGATATTCCAGACTCATCGAGTCTAGGAAGAAAAACGAAAGTTTGCAACACAATTCGACGAGATAACGTTGCGAGATTCTCGGGAAATGAACTACGATAGCAAACTCCAAAACATGAGCTGGTTCTGCTACAAACATGTGAACACGTTGTCCAAGACAAGCATGACCACAAAGTAGTCTTATAATAAAACACTACCGAGTTCAGGAGGGGGAACCATCAACGAGGGTATCGAAGTCCTTACATAATTCCGGATTATCTCTTATGAAGGAACTCCTTCTCCTTGAACAAATCAATCAGTGGCTTGGTGTGCTAGGGGTACATGTAGATTGAAGGTTGCAAGTCTTCAAACCACAGAATTCTTCGCACGTGTGCATGACTGATTTGGGATGATTCCAAAGGAAACAACATTGACTTTCTCGAATCCACGGCGGCAACTTGCAACAGATGCACATGAATTAAAGGAAGTCACTACCTTCATCCAAACATATGCTTCATGAGCTAGCATGAACAAATGCTTTCAAAAGTTTCCAACACTAGCTTAATGTTCAACAAAATCATGAAGGAGATAAGGATGTTGTCAATGGGCTCAACAACAATTCATCTAGGTTTCCTTTTAAAAGGAATTCCATAGTTAAGTGAACACGGTGATAGTATTGGTCAGACCAAAGATGTAATGGTGTATGCTCGAGGGATCAACCACGAATAAGACAACATTACGAGCATCGTTGCTACTGATTTGATTTGACGATAGCCCACACTCAAATCAAAGGATTAATAAGACAATAGGTCCAGCAACTGATCACAAGGACCAATCGATGAAGATATCATCTTTCTTCAGCACACCCTACACAAGAATATCCCTTTGGAACGAACTAAGTCAGGCAAGCTTTTATCTTCCAACTCTCCAAGTTGTTGTCTAGCTTAACCAACTAGCTCAGGGATATCTAACACAGATTCTTGGAGAAAGGGTGGTTCACAAGAACCCAACTTGATCACAAGCTCAACACAGCGGTCAGGTGACAACCTGGTAATACTTCCGAGAAGATCTTCGGAAAATCACGAACCACCGGTATGTTACTAAGCTCGAGAACAATCTTACTTTTCAGGGCAAGACGATATGATCAAATAAGCAAGGATTAGCACCATCCTAACTCACTGATCGGAGAGTGCACCAGAAATAAGGACTAGGTAGCACGATCAGTCTTAGAAGGATGATTCAAAACCAACACGCTAAGAATGAAATTATTGTCCATTAACTACTAAGCAACAAGGTTGCTAGGAGTATTGATTTCACACATCACAATTCATTTGTCGGTATTCCGGTTGCATCAACACGAGGGCCGAGGAATGACTAATGATGGTGAGAAGTATCACTACGTCAAAATTCATGAGAGTTGGTGCAGTTCTCATGACAATTCTGACATAAAGGGGGTAATACTCCAAAGTAGAACAGAACCAAAAGCTGGATTGGCATTTGATCTGCGGAATACAACTGCTTTGACCCAATCCTAGATATGGATGAGATTCTGGAGTTTGTTTCTCCTATTCATTCTGAAATAGAATGGCTTGGCGGACCACAAGGGTAATAGGCATCGACGAACGAATGCACGCATACTCTTGACTATTAATTGATAGGCGAGGGTCAGAAACAACTAAGATGGGGCAACTCAAAAGAACATATGATTTTCTGAGTTGTGGATGCATGGATTAGCATGTCGAACGAAGTTCAACATATTTCTTCCGGATAACCCATGCAGAAAGGTAGAACTGGCAGAGCCACAATATATAATGGAGAACTCATCAAGAATAATCCTGTTGTGATATTTCAGTTCAACGAGGAACTTCTGACATAAGTAGTTCATGGTATTTGGAAGAAGAAGATACCACGGACTTCAAGGACTATCGCAAAGGTTACTAATATCCTAAAGGCACTAGCAATTACTATCAACATGATGTAAGTAGGGTGAATATCGGGTTTAAGAACCCAGGAATAAAATACCTACTAACTAAATGGCATCACAGGATGCTTTCGATAATAAAGGCCAGAATCTTCACATTAGGACACAAATCATGGCTAGACCACTAGATGATCCCCTGAGACACCTAGGGTCATAATAATAACTCCAACATAAATGTCAAGGCAATAGAATACCTTAACTCAACAATTAGTGTGATTGAGCTGGCATAAAGGAACATCGAAACCAGAGGGAAAGGATTTTGCGAATGCATCAGACTATTTAGAAACCTGGGAAGACTCGGACAGCATAACGGCTATAATTGCTCAAAAAGATTTGAGACATGCTACAAAAATGGTGGCATAGCCACTCAAAAGCACAATACCAAGGTTCCGAGATCAACAATTAACATACGGAAGTAGTAGGAACTGAACTGAGACTTAAATCCAACAATCTTATAAGTCCACTGATTAGTAACACGTGATCCTGATAGAAAGAAGAGATAGCCTAGTTCTTAATCCCCGCAGGAAAGATAAGATGACTCAGATCAGAAGGCATACGGTATAAGGAGTAAAAAGAGCCTTACGTTCCATCCCACAATCAATTCCCTTACATAACTAAAGAATTTCTAGACTCAACTTCGACCAGTTTGGCTTGGTAATCCTACAGGCAGTCAAGCTCTGATACCAACGCTGTCAGGACCCCGACTCAATGCCACATCAATCTAGCATGTAACACTTCATATCACTTTGCGACCTCACGCACGGTATTCCCACGGGTGTCGCCTTACCTTTGCCCGGGACCGTTTGCGCCTTTTGGCACACGTATATGACAGTGTCGCTAGCATCCATATGATAAGGAGCCCGGGCTGACATGGCTAGTCGTAAACCCAAAGTGGCACAAACTTACAGGGACAGGCATCCATGACCCAGCATCGAACGTGTCGGTCATCAGCGAGTGAATCCAGGCTGTAGCACTGGGCTAGCAGGACTCCGGTGGACCGGGCTGTAGCAGGCTAACAGGACTCCGGTATTCATCGCGTGACATTTCCCCGAAGGGACAGACACAGGAACGAAGAAGGACACATGCCGGCCAGCCTAAGTGTTCCGGAGCAGTAGCAAGCTACCATGGCTCGGTGGAAACACTAGGAGACATTTCCCGGTAAGAGAGGCTACTAAAGATAAACAACTAGATGGTCAGATCCCACACATACCAAGCATTTCAATAACATACACACAATATGCTCGATATGTGCAAATACAACATGGCATCACAACATGACTCTACGACTCAAGTATTTATTCAATAGGCTCCGAGGAGCGAGATATTACAAACATGGGTCTCATGACCCAACATTCAGAGCATACAAAACAAAGCACAAGCGGAAGCTATCATGTCTGAGTACAGACATCTATAAATGAAAAAGGCTGAGAAGCCTGACTATCTACCAAATCCTGCCGAGGCACAAGATCGTAGCTGAGGTAACAAGCTAAACGTCGAAGACCACGCGGAAATACTAGTGAGACTGAAGTCTCTCTGCAAAAACATAAAATAGGCAAACGTGAGTACAAATGTACCCAGCAAGACTTACATCAGAACTATCTATATATGCATCATTATCAACAAAGGGATGGTGGGGTTTAACTGCAGCAAGCCAGCTTTGACTCGGTGGCTATCCTGAACTACGACTGCAAGTAACTCTTTTGAGGTGGCGCACACGAGTCCACATATTCACCATATCAATACACCACTATGGATCCGCTCCCGTCTCCCTACGAGAACGCCATCCATAGCACTCACGCTTATCTTGTGTATTTTAGAGTATCCACTTTCACTTGTCTATGAACTGATATAAGCAACCCAGAAGTCCTTTTCCGCGGACACGGCTATTCGAATAGATCATATTAACCCTGCAGGGGTGTACTTCTTCACACACGCTCTCACCACTTACCGCCGTTTACACGACATGTACTCGGCAACCTTCAAGCGGAAGCCCAACGTGGGTGTCGGCCACGGCCTGCCTAAACACTCAAGTCTCTAGTCCAGGTTTATCGCCTATTCGGGTTCCATCCATGAGGAGATCCGGCCGGAGTTTCGCTCACAGCCCCAAACGATGTGAACAGGGTTCCGTGACACCAAACGGGCGCCCGGTTTACCCGGCCACGTGCCTACCGCATCACAGCCCACCCCTACGGTCAGCGCTGTGCACGGCCTCCAGCATACTACAAACACCAGAAACTACTTGCAACTCCTGGACAGTGGACAAGGGTGATTAAGAAGCCGAGAGGGTCCATTGGTTTCGGGCCCAATGCGTGGTAGTAGCTGAATCATGGATCACAAACACAGAACTCAGTTCCTGAGGACGGCTGCAATGAGACAACCCACCATGTACTCCTACATGGCCTCTCACCGCTACCTTTACCAAATCGTGTTCACACACTTAGCTCACACACAGTAGGACATGTTCACACACCTCTGATTCATCCCCGATGAATCAGACCCGACTCAACTCTAAGCAGTAGCAGGCATGACAAACAAGCATGAATGAGTAGGCACAACAGGGCTCAAACAACTCCTACTCATGCTAGTGGGTTTCATCTATTTACTGTGGAATGACAGGTCATGCAGAGGATAAAGGGGTTCAGCTACCGCAGCAAGTAACAGATGAATCGATGTTGTCCTAATGCAGTAAAAGAGAGCAGGAGCGAGAGAGTGGGATTTTATCGGAATGAACAAGGGGGTTTTGCTTGCCTGGCACTTCTGAAGATAATATAGCTCTTCATCGGTGTCATCGATCACATCGTCGGTATCACGTCTATCGAAAGGGGGCAATCACCGGCAACTGAGGAAAAACACAATCAATGCAATGCACAATATGATGCATGAATGTGACATGGCAATATGCTGTGTTTTGTGCTAATGCAACTAAAACCAGATTAAATGAAGTTGGTTTGAATCCAAGATTCAAATTCAAACTCCATATGTGGATATTTAAATGCCATTTAATTGATTTGTGCTATACAGCAGCTATAAGTGGTTCTAACATGCATGAAAATGGTACAGATGGATTCCTTGAATTTTTCTGATAATTTTTCATATATAATTTATTTAATTTGGAGTTACGGTTGAATTTCTATGAATTTTAGAAGTTTTAGGCATTTTCTGGAATTTCCTGAATAATATTAAATCCAGAAATGAGTATGGCGTCAGCACCACGTCACGGTGACGTCAGCAGGGTCAACTGGGCTGGCTCGGGTCAAACCTGACGTGTGGGGGCCACACGTCAGTGACACAGGACCTAATCCCGGTCAAACCCAGCGCTGACTGGGGTTTGACCAGGGGTGGGGCCCACAGTCGGTGGCCTAGGGGGTTGGATAGTGCGTCCTTAGTGGCTAATGACAGTGCCACATCACTGGCCACCGGAGTTCGGCCAGCGGCGACCCGAAACGCGGCGGAAGTTCACCGGGGTTGCGCTACGGGCGGCGGCTGGACGCGCGAAGGCCACCAGAAGGTAGCCCGTACACGGCCGCACCTAGCTGGCTGCACGAGGGGCCGCGGGGTGGCCGGAGACGACGGCGGCGAGCACTTCCGCGGTGGCCGGAGTTCGGGCGCGAACGGTGGCGAAGCTACGGCGCACTAGAGGAGTAAACGAGGAGGGCTACGTGCTCCTGGGGGTTCATCGAGCACGGTGACGTGCTCAGGCGGGGGCTGCGGTGGCCCTGGCCATGGCGGCGCCATGGCCGGCGGTGATGGGGTTTCGGTCTTGGTGGATAACCTAGCTACGGCGCACGAACGACGAAACAGAGAGGGGGAAACGGACGGAGAGCTCACGTAGACCCTGTAGAGGTGGACGGCGAGCTTGAGGGAGGCCGGACGGGGACGAATTTGACAGCGGCGATCCGCGGTGGCCGAGGAGGGGAACGGCGAAGCTGGCCCCATCCAGGGCTTCCGGTGCCTTCCGTCTTGGTGAGGAGGAAGAGGGAGGACCGGCAGAGCTTTGGGAGGCGTCGGGGAGGCGAGGCGGTGGTTGTGGCCGCGGCGAACGGCGTCGGTGGCGACGGGTCCGTTCGGGCGAGTGAGGGAGAGAGGAAG
>NC_057803.1:451318332-451323381 GCF_018294505.1 Triticum aestivum
GCGCCAGGTAGTCCTTCTCTCTCTTTCCATTTCTGTTTTTATTTATCTATTTTGTTCTGTGTTGTTTTAGTTTAGTAAAATACTAAACCATTTTATAAAATCCTGAAAATAGTTATGTGGCTAGAGTTAAAATATACCAAACCACATAAAATGTTCCAGTAATTATTGGACATATATTATTTATATATCAAATATATATCCAATGCAAATAGCTATTTATTTAATTCAAAGGCCCAAAATAATTAACTCTGAGATACCAAAAATATTGTTTTGAGTTTTACCTCTTTGCAATATTTTCAGAGACTAAGAGGAACATTTTCTTGGACTTCTTTGAGGAGATTTTAATGTTGATCATTTTTAGAAGGTTTCTGAGGCTTTGAAAATTCCTCAATTCAAATTTCATTTGAATTAAAACATGATGCTCACATGAGATCTAGCCTAGTGCATAACAGGACCAGGGATGTGACATAGCCCAGTTCTATTTTTTTTAAGAAATACCCAAACAAGGCCTACTTGCTTTATCGGCCCTGCTGGGCTGCAAATCTTTCAAGATGAGGAGAGTTTCATTCGGTTTTCCCAGAAATGGGCTGTACATTTTTAAAACACATCAAACCGGGAATTAGTTTCAATTTTTTTCCTTACAAGATCTTAAATTCCATTGATTTTTATGCATGGACAATTATTTGGATTTTATATTTATATAAATTATTTTTCAAAATAGTTTGAATGTGAATCGATATTTCCGGATTAAAAACAGTTGACCGCACTGAAATATGCAAAATTTCGTATACTTTTTAACCGTGGCCACAATATGGGGTGTGATGCTAACAAAAAGAAGATGGGCTCCAAAAAAATTCTTAAGAATTAGCAAATGGGCTGTATATTATTAGAAATAATGGCAGATGGGCTGTATGCGTTTTTCCACAGATTTGAGGCTGACTTGTGCGCCTACTACAGGTTGACGCGTATGCTTTCATAAAAAAAGTTGACGCACACGCAACGCCCTGTCAACTTAGTCAACATACGAGAGCAGTGACTGTTGGATGTCCATCCAACAGCTGTCGTGCTTCTTCAATCTCTGCTCTTCATGCTCAAGACGCTCAAACAAGCGCCGACGGGACTGCCTGCTCCCTCCTCCTACGGCCGGCTATGCTGCCGCGCAAGCCTCACGGCCCCACCGTACTCCCATCGCTGGCCTAGCCATCCCTCTACTCACCCACACATGCTGTTATTCTCCAGCGACGCTAGACGAACCAATAAACCCTCGTACTCCTCCGCGTGGGAAACAACTGCCGAGTATTCCCTGGCTCAGTGTCGTTCCCTTCCTAGGCCTCGCCGTCGTCCACCGCCCTAGTGCTCTCGGCGCGGCCTGGTCAACATGGTCAATGAACGACATCCATCGGAAGTGGACTGTACGTGGAGAGGCTGACAGCTGGGTCCTTGGCCGCACGCAAGGAAATGCCTCCTTATTACGCGCAAAATAATGATTCCTCCACCTGACAGCTAGGACCCACAGGAAGGGCCTCCGTATTTCGCGAAAAAAATGTTCCCCCCGCTGACAGGTCGGACCCACCAGCAATATCTTCGCACGCAAGGAAGTGCCTCCTTATTACGTCCAAAAAAAATGAATACCCCCTGCTAGCTGGGACCCACCATATTGCTGGGCTGACTTGTGGGCCTACTAAGTTGACAGGGACGGAGAGCTTTGTCAACTTAGTCAATACTCCAGTGACAATATGATGTCCATCCAACGACCATAGTGCTTTTTCAACCTCGGATCTTCTTGCTCGAGCCGCCCAAAACAGCGCCGGTCGTGCCGCCTGCTCCTGCCTCCCGTGGCCGGCTGTGCTACCGTGGAGGCCTCACCGCCCCCATACTACTCCCACCACTGGCCAGGCCATCCCTCCACTCACCCACACCCCTTGTTATTCTGCGGCGACGGCAGCCTCACACCACAGCCGAACCAGTGAACGCTCGTACTCCTCTCCGCGTGGGCATCCACTGCCGCGTCTTGCACGGCTCCGGGTCGTCCACTTCCTAGGCCTCGCCGTCGTCCACCACCGTGGTGCTCTCGGCGCGGCGTGGTCAATGTGGTCAACGACCGACTTCCATCGGAAGAGTACTGTACGTGGAGAGGCTGACAACTGGGTCCACGGCAGCCGCAAGGAAGTGCCTCCTTATTACGCGAAAAATAATTATTCCTCCACCTGACAGCGGGACCCACCGGACTGGCCACTAGTATTTTGCGAAAAAAATCATTTCCCCCTGACTGCTGGGACCCACCGGACGGGCCATCGTATTTCGTGAAAAAAACATTCCCCCCGCTGTCAGCTCGGACCCACCGGAAGTGCCTCCTTATTACGCACAAAAAAATGAATACTCCCCCGGCTAGCTGGGACCCACCTTGCTGGGAGGCTGACTTGTGGGCCTACTAAGTTGATGGGGACGAAGGGCTTTGTCAACTTAGTCAATATGAACGATTCTAGCTCCAGTGACCGTATGATGCCCATCCAACGGCCGTAGTGCTTCTTCAACCTCTGGTCTTCTTGCTCCAGCCGCCCAAAGCAGCGCCGGTCGTTCCGCATGCTCCTGCCTCCCATGGCCGGCTATGCTACCGCAGAGGCCTCACCGCCCCCTACTATTCCCACCGCTGGCCAGGCCCTGCCACGACGGCAGCCTCACACCGCAGCCGAACCAGCGAACCCTCGTAGTCCTCTCCGCGCGGGCTTCCACTGCCGCGTCGTCCCCTTCCTAGGCCTCGCCGTCATCCACTGGCGTGGTGCTCTCCGCGCGGCGTGGTCAACGTGGTCAAGGAACGACTTCCATAGGAAGAGTACTGTACGTGGAGAGGCTGACAGCTGGGTCCACGGCCACAGCCCAGTTTTTTTGTGATTTTCCAAGTAAGTCGCTTTGTCAGGCCTGTTGGGCTGCAAATCTTTCAAGACGAGGAGAGCTTTCATTCGGCTGGCCGAGAAAATGGCCCATCAGTAATGAGAAATGGGTTGTACATTTTTAAAACACATCAAACCGGCAATTAGTTTCAAATATCTTTTTTTTCATTTCAAGATTTTAAATTACATTAATTTTTATGCATGGAGAATTTGTTGGATTTATATTGATATACATTTATTTTTAAAATTAGTTTGAATGTGAGTCAAAATTTCGGGATTAAAAACAGTTCGGACCGCACCGAAATATGCAAAGTTTCGTATAATTTTTTAACCGTTGCCACAATATGGGCTGTAATGCTAACAAAAAGAATATGGGCTCCAAAAAACCTTAAGAATTAGCAAATGGCCTGTAAATTATTAGAAATAATGGCAGATGGGCTGTATGCTGTTTTCCACAGATTTGAGGCTTTCCTAAAAAAAGGTTGACGCACAAGCACTCACTGTTGGATGTCCATCCAACGGCCGCCGTGCTTCTTCAATCTCTGCTCTTCCTGCTCCAGCCGCTCAAACAAGCGCTGGTAGGACTGCCTGCTCCCTCCTCCTCGCGGCTGGCTGTGCTGCCGCACAGGCCTCACCGCCTGACCGTACTCCCATCGCTGGCCTAGCCATCCCTCTACTCACCCACACCTGCTGTTATTCTCCGGCGACGCCAGACAAACCAGTAAACCCTCGTACAGTCATACTCCCCTCCGCGTGGGAAACAACTGCCGAGTCTTCCCTGCCTCTGTGTCGTCCCCTTCCTAGGCCTCGCCATCGTCCACTGCCCTGGTGCTCTCGGCGCGGTGTGGTCAACGTGGTCAAGGAACGACTTCCATCGGACGTGGACTGTACGTGGAGAGGCTGACAGCTGGGTCCACGGCCGCAGCAAGGAAGTGCCTCCTTATTATGCGGAAAATAATGATTCCTCCACCTGACAGCTAGGACCCACTGGACGGGCCACTGCATTTCACGAAAAAAATGTTTCCCCCTGACTGCTGGGACCCACCAGCTACATCTTCGCACGCAAGGAAGTGCGTCTGGGCAAAAAAAATGATTCACCCCCTGACTGCTAGGACCCATCAGCTACATCTTCGCAGGCAAGGAAGTGCCTGACAGTCGGGACCCACCTGGTCGAAGCGTACGTAGCATTGTCATTCTAGTCGCGAACATGTACGTACATACTGGTCGATGTAGAGGCGCACACGTGTCATAGTAGAGGCGCGCATGTGTCATCGTAGAGGCGCGCACGTAGCATGTACACGTACGTACAACAGCTAGGGTGCAAAAAAGAAAATACGACCACGTATGTGTACATATGGGCGGGGTCTCGAACTCCTACTCGCGCATATATACGTCCAGGGCTCGTGTACATGGCTGGGTCAGAACGAAGAAACAGCGTCGTCGTCGTGTTCATGGGGAGGCAACGGAATGCGTTGTGTTCATGGGAGGCAACGGAACGCGTGGGAGCCAACCGGCTGTGTCGGAACGGAATGCGTGGTCGTGTTCATCGGGAGGGCTTGGACGGAACATGCGATGGAAACGAGGCCCGGCGTACCGCACAACGGAGGAAACCGACCTCCTACGTTCAGAACGGGGTCCTGTTAATCGGGAGGGGTCTGGCGTACCGCAAAACGGAGGAAACGGACCTCCTACGGTCGAAACGGGGGTCCTGTTCATCGGGAGGGGTGTGGCGTACCGCAAAACGGACGAAACGGACTTGTGTTGGAGCGCTACGGTCGAAACGGGGGTCCTGTTCATCGAGAGGGGTGTGGCGTACCGCAAAACGGGACTCCACGGGATACTGTTCATATCCACTGTTGACCCCCTCCAGCCTCCACGAGCTACTGTTCATCCACCGTCGACCTCCTCCAGCCTCCACCTGCGACTGTTCATCCACAGGCTCCTGTTCATCCAGCCTCCACCGCGCGCTACTCCACCGGCTACTGTTCAACTAGCCCTCTCCACGGGCTCCTGTTCAACCACCCCTCCACGGGCTACTGTTCATCCTGCCCTCCACCGTCTACTATTCATCCTGCCCTCCACCGTCTACTGTTCATCCTGCCCTTCATGGGGTGGTCCTGTTCATCCAGCCCTCCATGGGGTCCTGTTCATCCAGCCC